>NC_061531.1:17362500-17372500 GCF_022379125.1 Scophthalmus maximus | reverse complement strand
GCTCCCCGGGGGCCCAGTTGGTGTAGCTGAGCAGGCCGGCCTTGGCCCACTGGAAGTGACCTTTGGAGTCCGAGGTCAAACCCACCCAGAGGTCGACGCTGGCGTTGTTCAGCAGGGTGGTGACGAAGGCTGTGAGGAGGGAGATCGGTTACATTAACCTTCTGAGAAATAAGTCAAACATTTTCTTCACTGTGCTGTATTTACCTTGCTCCAAGTGATTGGACACCACTGCCAGCACACCTCCCTGCGTCTCGCACTTCAACTTGGACGCAGACCACGTGACCCGGTACAACTGATCGAACGCCCTGAAGCACTACAGCACAAATAAAAAAGACAGCCCAGGTTAGGTTTGGCCGCGTTTCGAGTCAGGGCAGTAAATAAGCGATATATATATATATATATATATATATATATATATACATATATATGTATATATATATCCTGTTGTGCTGTTTTGTAGCTCCACCTTGTGCTGATAGGAAGCCCACCCGTCGGGGCAGCCTGAGGGAGGGTGCGGGGGCGACGGAGTCGGAGGAGCGGTGCCGGTGACGTTCACCCTCTTACAGATGTAGGGCAGGTCAGAGTGGCACTTCTGATCGGCCCAGTCGGCTGTTTGGAAGTGGAAAAAAACCCAAAGAACAAGCTCATGCAAGCTGCACTGCGTCTGATTGTAGCCCCTTGATTTCAGGGCCCTTGTGCTCTTGTACCTTTGCTGGCCGACATGTGGACACACTTGCGGTCGCGGCTGAGCGGATGCGGCCTGCCGAGAGCCCAGGACACGTAGTTGAGCACCGAGCGGTCGGACCAGCGGAAGCGGCCGTCGTTCTCGTAGGTGTGAAGCCCCAGCCACCAGTTGTCGCCCTCCACTTTCACCATCTACACGCGACAGAGAGCGAAACCCGTGAGGCCTCGATGAGCTTGACACACTCAAAGTTTTGTTTCTGGACAAGCAGATTTATACCACAGTGCCACCGTCGACACCGTGATCAGTGATGAGCCCAGATTAAGATGGACTGCCCACCGCGGTAATCGATTGCATTTTTTGTTCTCGGGGTTAAATCAACTCCTGTGAAACGACGAGGAACATTTTTTGATTAAGTGTCCAGTGCCTTGTGCAGAGTGTTGGCCAGGAAAGCCTCCTCCTCAGCCGAGTGGACGGAGGCCAGCGAGGAATCGAACCAGGAGCAGATCCGCTGGGCCTGGTCCCAGGTGGTGCGGTGGTCGAAGAATTTGTACTCCGCCTCCTGGAAGGGAATCCACTCCGGGGAACCGGTGCCTGACAGATGAGAAGCAAGGGGAAGGCTGTCGATGAAACACTCGAGAGACATTTTCAGAGGTGAAGTTTCAAAGTTAAGACACTGACGCTGACCTTCGGAGACTTCTGGTTCCTTCTCGACGCTTCCTACACAACACACCGACAAGGGAGAGGTGTGTTAACGGGAAAAGATGAAGCTGTAGAATAGACTAATGAAAATGACGGTCGTACCTCTGGGGATCTTGCAGATCCAGTCGAGCTCAGACTCGCAGTGCATGGCGAGCCAGGTCATGGTGCCCAGGTCGGCCGCGGCACACTGCCGGATGTTGTAGTAGGCGCGGCCGAAGTTCTGGTACGTGTACTGAGACACAAAGGAGCGACAGACAGACGGACTCAGATCTCAGTTCTTCTTCATGCGGTTTCACTTTTTGGAGCCAGGTGATCGTCGTGGTTACTCACGGCCAACCCGTCGCTCCACTTCCAACCGCCGTTGTCCAGGGGGTTGCGGCGGTTCAGTCCGATCCAAAACCAATGCTGCTCGTGGTCCTCCGATTCCCTGTGGACCACATCATCATCATCATCATCACCACCACCACCAACACCACCATCATCACCACCATCATCACCAGCACCACGTCAGCCGGGTCGGAGGTGCGACACCTACCCGAAGGCCTCGTGGAGGATCTTGAGGACGAACTGCTCCTCGTCGGGGCTGCCGATGCTCAGCAGGTTGGCTCCGTGTCTCTGGCAGTACAGGTGAGCCTGCAGCCAGCTCAGCTTCTGCTCCAGCTGGGACACAGGAAACACCTGCTGGCAACAAACGCCGCGTCAAGCAAAACGCAAACCCGAAAAGCGTGACGCTCTAAGGGTGTGAAACTTTTTTTCCGCGGGGGGGGATGAAACCTTGTAACAGTAGCGCAGGTTGCCGTTGCTCTTCCAGCCGCCGGGACACGAGCCGCTGAGACTCGGGGTGGGCTGGGGGGCGGGCGGCGGCTCGGGCGGGCTCAGCGACGTGTCCTGGTTCTGTCGGCAGACGAATTTCGCCTTGGACGACGCGCACGGCCTCACCTCCCACAGACCGGTGGCGAAGCCCGTCACCATGGAGACGCAGCCGCCGCGGACGTCGACTGAAATAGACGAGAGGGTGAAGCGCAGGTGAGAAGAAGAGACGCGGCTCTGATGAAACATGTGGAAATAGAGGAATGATGTGGAGGAAAGGAAATGTCTGTGAATTCAAAACTCCCTGGCTGATCCTCTTTATGGATCATATTTTTTTCAAAATGGGGTGTACACCAGCAGAAGCTGATCTTTTGAATGTTTTAATATATGGACTTCTTTTAATTTCACTTCACTGATATCTATGTACTGATGAGATTCACAAAACGGTGCAGATTCTTATGTACTTGTTTAAATTAGTTAGGCTAATAAACATTTTCACACACTATTACAGCTACCTACAGTCGTACAGAGACACTTTATTATAGTATTTATACTAACCAGTGTTAATACTAAAAATACTGTCGTATAGCAAAAACTTTCAAAGAAAGTTGAAGATCGTCAGCCTAATAGTAATAAACTTTGAGCTATAATCTGTACAGAGGTCCGTATACCTTTGGATCTATCTGTGATTCGCCCACAGCTGGGACTCAACTCTGTCTAAAAGGGTCTGGTTTAGAAATTACGGTTATTGTTAATAAAAAATCCATCCACGGCCGCCTGAATTTTACAAGACGAATCCTCCGGTTTCCCGTCTCAATTTCCTCAACAAACGGGTCCAATTTCGTTACATTAACTTCGGGGGGGGGGAACAAATCCGAACATACCCCCCGCTGGTTGGTTTTCACCGCTGTGCGGCTGATGACTTCCTTCGACTGGCATGTCGCCAGCTAAATAGAAGCCGCCATAGAGCCGAATCATGATGCAATGATGATGTCAAAGAAAGAAAAAAAGAAGAAACACATGGCAACAATCTTCTTCGTAGATTAAATCCTGAACAGACTCAGAGGTTCTGAGCCGATCTCGCGATTTGGGCAATTGAAAATCCACGGTTATAGATTAAAGGAAACTTAAAAATAACCCCCTCGGGGAGGTGCACTCGTCATGGGATCAATAAATGAAACTTAACACAACAGTCGATATAAAATCCTGGAGCTGGACATTGAAAGACCTCTGAACGGGTGAAATAGATTCACCTGGAATGAATAGATCTTGATGTATCTTGAACATCACATGATTTACATCCTTAAAAACGGACTCACCGCCACACACATTATGAAAAACCTATTTTTGGATTCTGACAGCTGGACTGACTGCAGTCCACGCCGGCCACGTGACGTTGTTGCGGAGCTACCTGGCTGGTCGCGGTTCCAGTTGGTGTAGGACACCTCATCCCCGCTGAGCCAGTGGAAGGAGCCGCGGCTGCTCTGGTCGTGGAGGCCGATCCAGAAGAAGTCTCCAGAGCGACCGAACAGCAGGCTGTTGGCGAAGGCCTGCTCGAACCTGCCGGGGTTTATCACAAAGAGAGGCTTTTACGAACGGACAAAACAAACTGCCATGTCTTTTAATTTCTGCGAGGTGGAGAGTGTGTGTGTGTGTGTGTGTGTGTGTGTGTGTGTGTGTAGATTGCCGTGCACACCTATTTGTAATGGTAACGAGGGCGGCTCCGTGGTCCTCACAGGATTTCCTGGCCTCGTCAAAGGTGAGCAGATCTTCTCCGACCCAGTAACAAGCTGGACTGTGCCACTTCCAACCCTGAGAGGAGGAAGAGAGGAGGGGAGAGGAGAGGAGGAAGAGATGAGAGGAGAGGAGGAAGAGATGAGGGGAGATGAGGAAGAGATGAGGGGAGAGGACGAAGAGATGAGGGGAGATGAGGAAGAGAGGAGAGGAGGGGAGGAGGAGAGGGGAGGAGAGATGAGGGGAGAGGAGGAAGAGATGAGAGGAGAGGAGGAAGAGATGAGGGGAGATGAGGAAGAGATGAGGGGAGAGGACGAAGAGATGAGGGGAGATGAGGAAGAGAGGAGAGGGGAGGAGGAGAGGGGAGGAGAGATGAGGGGAGAGGAGGAAGAGATGAGAGGAGGGGAGGAGGAGAGGGGAAGAGAGGAGGAAGAGAGGAGAGGACAGATGAGAGGAGGGGAGAGGAGAGGGGAAGAGAGGAGGAAGAGAGGAGAGGACAGATGAGAGGAGGGGAGAGGAGAGGAGGAAAAGAAGGGAGGGGACAGGAGAGGAGAGGAAGAAGAGAGGAAAGGAGATTAAAGGGGCAAATTAATCGGATATGAAAAATAAAAACCTGAAAAAACCATAAACTATTCAACAGGTGGAAATTTCAACCAAAGCCCCTCCCACCCGATGAAGCGCGGTGTGCTCTGATTGGCCGGCTGGCTCCACCCTCTGGCTTTCAGATCGATCTCGTTTTTCAGTAGCTCCACTTTAATAAGGACGAAACTTGGGGAATTACAGCAACAACAAATTGGAAGAGTTCACGGAAAACACGAGTATCGAGTAACACCGCGCTCTTTCGGGGGCAGCGGGGGTAATTGCTCCACATCAAACAGCAAACCACACGATTCCTTTTCCCCTTCATCTTCCACTAACGTTTTATTCCCATCTGTTTCGCACTTTAAAAACAAAAAACCCTGCTCACAACCCCCCCCCCCCCCCCCCCCGAAAAAACACATCATCCTTTCCGGGAGGTGGGAAAACACAAATGGTGTCCCGGAAAAACAATTGACTCGAGTGAGTTAGTCCACTCATGCGAGGGGTGAGACACTGAGGAGATTTGAAGGGAGCACCGGCCATCACAGCTTTGTGTGAAATTATGCTCAACCTCGGGGCTTTTTCTTTTTCCTTTTCTTTTCCGCACAACCACGTTTGGCCTCTGGACAGAAACAAGTCGAAAGACGAGACGCCCGATCTGAACTCACGTCTCCTTAACGCTCTTCCCTTATTCTTATCTGACCGACGTCAAACATCTGATGGTGACATTTGCTCCATGGGACAATAATATACAAATATATATATATATATATATATATATATATATATATATATATCGTAAAAGTATTTTTGCCTTTTGTGTGTGGTTATGTTGTGAAATATTACATCTGGGCTGCGGTGGAACTGTCAAATTTGCTTTGATAAGTGAAGGATTCTCTATATGCACAGGGAAGGTGCTTCAATGCCTCCTTTCCTATCTGGTGGTGATATTTATATAAGTAGAAGAAGAAGAAGAAGAAGAAGAAGAAGAAGAGTATGAATATGACCGAGAGGAGACAAGGAAGGACAATCCGAAGCCGCCCCTGATCATGCCAAGAAAATGATCCAACAGTTTCCACCCTCATAAATCACGCTGCAGCTGAACCGTGCAAATATCATCTTTCAACCTCATACCCTCAGTTTGCTGTTCAACAGAAATACAGTTACGTTAGTGCACAATTCAGGAACTGTGTCGTCAAACATGTTAAGTAATCACAAGGATGCAAACAGGAGAACTGGGAGTTTTGCCTCATCGAGAGGCCCTCATGATAAATCCACTGTCTTAGCGGGTTGTAAGCAGAAAGGAGTAGTGGAAGGAGTCACGGCATCGAGCAATGGATGGAGTACACTTTCTTTTTTTTACACTCCCCGTAACACGACAGGCTGCCAGCAGCTGGAATGAGATGCACTGAGATCTCAATATGATGTTTAGAATGACGAGGGGAGGAGGGGGGGAGAGAGAGAGAGAGAGAGAGAGAGGGAGAGAGAGAGAGAGAGAGAGAGAGAGAGAGAGAGAGAGAGAGAGAGAGAGAGAGAGAGAGGGAGAGAGAGAGAGAGAGAGAGAGAGAGAGAGGGAGGGGGAGGGAGAGAGAGAGAGAGGGAGAGAGAGAGAGAGAGAGAGAGATGGAGAGAGGGAGGGGGAGGGAGAGAGAGAGAGAGGGAGAGAGAGAGAGGGAGGGAGAGAGAGGTACGCAGCGCCAAAACGCGAAGGAGAGGAAGAGAGGATGCGTACTTGTTTGCACTCTTGGTGCTGCGGCTTCCCGTCACTCTTCGTTCCCGGCTTCTTACAGATGGAGGGCAGCGTCAGGTTACAGGGGCTGTCGTCCCAGCGGCCGTCCTTCACACGCGAGCAAGAGACAAACAGGGAGGGAAGAGAGAGCAACAGCTGTTGGATATATACAAACGGGGGAGAATCGCTGACGACCATCTACCGGTGGGGGGGGGGGGGGGGGTGCGATCACTCACAGCTCCCCAGACGGAGACGCAGTCCTCCTGGGTGTTACGGAAGTTGTTGGGCTCGAAGGGGTGCCAGTAGGTGAAGATGACCGGTGTGTGGTCGGTCCACTGGAAGTCCATTTGCATGTCGGTGTCGTGGAGCCCGATCCACAGCTGCTCGACGTCTGGGGGGGGGGGGGGGTCACACACGACGAGTACGGAGCAGGAGGAGGGAATAAGATTGGGATCACAGGTCCAGTAATGCACTTCCATGACTATATTGGATAGTGATGTGAAGATATGGGCAAAACACCATCACATATTAATTTTAAACATCACCCTGTCCAAACACTGCGCTCTGGAATAGAAACTGAGAGATATGATTTAAAGCGTTGCGACAGATCCGAGTGCGAACTCTTCGTGAACCTATTGTCCCTGTATCTTTGTCTTTGGTTGAGCCAGATGTTTTTCTTTTTATCGCCTACATTTATACAGAAAAAGGATTAAAACCCCCGTCTGACTCCCCCTGCGGAGAAAAAGATATCGAATAATCCAAAAGGGTGCAATCCATTCATTTCATCCAGAGACCAGTGGAAACTCCACGAAGAAGAAAAGAGGTGACAGAGTGCAGCGGTGAATATGATTTGTGAGGATTTTACAGTGCTGTAAAAATACATAAAAGAGTGAATCACCTCTCTTCAAGTTGCGGATGATGAACTCCAGCTCGGGCAGCGTGTGGACGCTGACCAGGTTGGCCTCCATCTTCTGGCAGGTCTTCTGAGCCGTGTCCCAGTCGGTCTTCTCCGAGGTCAGCTTGTAGCAGCCGGCCTGGAAGGCCTGCCAGCCCACATCACACTCGTACTTCTCATCGTCCGTCCACGAGTCTGTGGGAGCAAAGGGAGATTGAAACTGGGGGACGCTGGCGCCGCGGCGGGACTGTCACTGCAACTGCTGCATAAGACGGAACAAGCGGCCGACGCGCGGCGACCTGTGGTGAAGGGGTCCAGCGTGGCGTTGGGCCTCTTCTTGCAGACGTACGGCAGCGCCACGGAACAATCCCGGTTTTGCCAGCGGCCCGACGACTCGGTTCGGATCACGGCGCAGTTCTCCTCCTCCTCGTGGTTCGGCTGGTCTGAGGACGAGAACGGGCAAAAGACTGTGGTTGTGTAGTGTCTTTTTTGTCCATATATGGAATAAGAGGGGAATATGGGCTTACTTCTCTTCCTTTGGAATGTTATGCAAGGGGTCTTTCAAGGACCCTTACCACTCCTTTACTTGGCCTTGAAAGTTACACGTCTCACATAGCATAACTTGATTCGAAACCAGGTGTTCCTTATCAAACCAACAATGGGCCTCTACATGTAACCCCCCAGGAAGAGTCGGGAGGGTTGTCCTTTTGGCCGGACACTCTCCAAGCTCTGCAGGGCTTGTAATCGACGCTGGTCTTTTTGTAATAAACCTTTACGTACAATCAAGACGGTGTCGGCGGACTTCTCTTCAATACATCTTCACATCATCGCTACTTAGTATACAACAGTTGCAAAAAAACACATTTTCAAGCTTCGAGGCACAGAAGGTGGGCTCAGGTTTTTACAGGCGCACCTTGCTCCCAGTTGAGATACTTGAGCGGCGAGGAGTCGGCCCACTGCCAGCCGCCGTTGATGTCCAGGTCGTTGAGGCCGATCCACAGAGCGGCGCTGTAGCCGGTCAGTAGACCTGAAAACGGCAGGACAACAACGCAGTTACTCTTAGAGAATGCTGTAGGATGTGACGAGAGAACCTTCCTCTGCACTGTTGTTGAAGGGAGACGACTGTCTCCTCAATGTGCTTTTTGGTTCAGGCCAAACAACCGCTCCTCCTCCGCTCAGCCACGTCAATTTTAATCGCCAAGACGACGCTGGGTAAATAACACAAGAGTTCCGTGCGAAGTTTGGTCAAATGTTGGCAGCACAACTAAAAAAATCCATGGGTCCTGTCGGCAGAGCGAATGAGCAGATCGACTGTGCAAATTTCATTTCTATTGATGTTTGTCAACTACAAGCTAAATAAACGGAGGATTGCCATGGTAACAAGGCCTCCTTTTCTCATTGTGGTCCCAGAAATTAGCAAATTTTCAGATGTGAAAATGAGAAAATTACAAATACATTTACATTTTCTGTGCAGCAGCGTGGAAGTCAATAGTTTTGTCAAGTGTTAGCTGCTCGCTGTCGATTGATTTATGCCACGCATTTCTGTGGATTTATTGAGTTCAGATAAAAAAGCTATTTTCAGCGTCCGCAGACTGATAGTTTTATGTCGCGTACTGGTCGACAGATAATAACAGCCAGAGTGAATTACTTCACGGAAAAGACGACATACATCCATCGTCTACCGCTTAATCCACTTAAGGGTCACGGGGGGGGGGGGGGGGGGGGGGGGGGGGGGGGGCTGGAGCCAATCCCATTGGGCGAGAGGCGGGTCGCCAGCCCATCGCAGGGACACATACAGAGACCGACATTCACACCTATAGTCAATCTAGAGTCTCCAATGAACCTGACCCCATTCTGCATGTGTTTGGACTGTGGGAGGAAGCTGGAGAACCCGGAGAGAACCCACGCACACACGGGGAGAACATGCAAACTCCACGCAGAAAGACCCTGGTTGGTTTGAGCCGGGACTCGAACCCAGAACCTCCTTGCTACCACTACGCCACCGTGCAGCCCGAGAGACGACATATTAAACGTATTCATCTTCAACAGGAGAGGACACCTCTTCACGTGCACATTGCCCGACGTTACCGTTGATGTAGGTCTGCTCGTGCAGCTTGGTGATGCTCAGCAGGTCCGCCCCCTGCTGCTGGCAGCTGATCCGAGCCTCGCTCCACGACAGCGTCGCCTGGAAGTTGAACTGGTAACAGCTGTCCGTCAGCGGGTCAGTGTCCCAGAACGTCTCGCAGCCGCTGCCTGTGACGGAGAGGGGGGAAAGAAGGACGGGGGACGGTCAGGGGGACGGAAGATGAGGAGCCGGAAATTGCGCTGGAGCCCCGCCGACTCACTCTTGACGGGACAGAAGCCCCAGCGCTCGTCTTTGCCATAGTCGAAGGACGTGGCGCACCAGAGGTGGCCGTCCTCGCGGCCGATGCTGGTGCAGCTGTGGAACCACTGGCCGTCGTAGAGGAAGGGCAGGTAGCAGGGGCGGCCGTGCGAGTTCCCCTGGATCGTGTAGATCTCTGTGGAGCAAAAAGAGAGAGGAGGGGACGGGACCTTTAATCCCCGCGTGTGCATCCCCGGCTCGCTGTTTTCTCAGCGACTTGTATTGTCAAACCGAGGATTGTTCTTCCAGTCAAAGCAAGGAGGAGTTGACGGATGAATAAAGACAGGTTCCATTAGGAACTTCTCTGACGAATAGAATGAAGAGCTGTGGATTAAAATCAAAAAAAGACTAGATCTGAAATATCCATATTCTAAAGCAGGATCTTTTAAGCGATTACTAATAATCTATATCTGATTTCTGCAGATGGACAAAATACTTTCCCCCCAGTGTGGTATGGTGTGAAGAGAAGGCCAGCAGGGAGAGGGA